>NC_088346.1:33350000-33357500 GCF_036884655.1 Musa acuminata AAA Group | reverse complement strand
CATATACAAAGGTTATTCCTGTTTATATCCCCATCAACTAGTATTAGAGCGGGATTTTGGTGATTTAATTTTTGTATTTGAACATGGAGGACAGTAATATTTCTCGTATGATTAGTTTGAATGGAAATAATTGGATGATATGGAAACCAAGAATGGAAGATCTCTTGTATTGCAAAGATTTGTATGGACCTTTGCAAGGGGATAGCGCAAAACCTACAATTATGACAGATGATGAGTGGAAGAGGTTAGATTGAAAAACAATTGGGTTTATTAGACAGTGGCTTGATGATAGTGTCTTTCACCATGTTTCTACTGAAATTTCTGCATATTCTCTTTGGAAAAAATTGAAAAGTCTCTATGAAAGAAAAACAGCTGGTAACAAAGCCTTTTTGATCAGAAAACTTGTGAACCTAAAATATAGAGATGGTGCTTCTATTGCTGAGCATTTGAATGAAATATAGAGTATTACTAACCAGTTATCCTCTATGAAAATATCTCTTGATGATGAGTTGCAGGCATTGTTACTTCTCAGTTCATTACCAGAAAGTTGGGAGACATTGGTGGTTTCTCTCAGTAATTCTGCACCAGATGGTATTGTCACTATGAGTCAAGTAACAAGCAGTTTGTTGAATGAGGAGTTGAGAAGAAAGAGTTCAGCAACATCTCAGAATGATTCACAAGCACTTATCTCAAAGAATAGAGGAAGGTCAAAGTCTAGAAACAGTTCACGTATGGGTAGGAGCAAGTCAAGATCAAGAAAAGATATTGTTTGCTATAACTATGGTGAGAAAGGACATTACAAGAACCAATGTAAGCAACCTAAGAAGAACAAGAAAAAGGGAAAAGAAGTGGAGTCTACAGAGTCAAAGAATAATACTACAACTACAATGCAGGGTGGTGATTATTTGATTTTATCTCCTTCTGATGATATTTTTTCTTGTGTGTGTCAGGATCTTGAGTGGGTGATTGACACAGGTGCTTCTTATCATGCTACACCTCGGAGGGAGTTTTTTGCTACATACAGGTCTGGAAACTTTGGTGTTGTCAAGATGGGCAACTATGGCACAACAAACATCATTGGCATGGGTGATATCCATTTAAAGACCAACCTTGGCTGCAAGTTGGTACTTAAGGATGTGAGGCATGTGGTTGACTTGAGGCTGAATTTAATTTCAGTTGGAAGACTAGATGATGAAGAGTATGAAAGTATATTTCACAGAGGGCAATGGAAGCTCAGTAAGGGTTCTCTTGTTATAGCTAGTGGAAAGAAATGTCATACTTTGTACAGGTTGCAGGCTAAAGTTTATGGTGAGCAGTTAAATGCTACAGAGAAAGACTTCAGTATGGAGTTGTGGCATAGGCGATTGAGACACATGAGCGAGAAGGGGCTGCAAGCTCTTTCCAAAAGAGAGGTATTACCATATCTCAGAGGTATACATCTGAACCCTTGTATTGATTGTTTGGCTGGTAAACAACATAGAGTTTCATTTGCTAGTGCTGCTTTGTCTAGAAAAATGCATGCCTTAGACCGTGTTTATACAGATGTATGTGGTCCTTTGAGGACAAAAACTCCTAGTGGATCTGTTGATGTTCTTGGTATAAGTTGTGCACTTTATTTTGTCACTTTTATAGATGATTTTTCCAGGAAAGTTTGGGCTTATGCTTTGAAGACCAAAGATCAGGTTATTAATGTCTTCAAAGAGTTTCATGCCAGGGTTGAATGGGAGACAGAAAGGAAATTGAAATGCATAAGATCAGATAATGGTGGTGAGTATACGGGATTGTTTAATGACTATTGCAGGTCACATGGGATCCAACATGAGATGACAGTTCCTGGTACACCTCAACATAATGCAATTGCAGAGGGGATGAACCACACCATCATGGAAAAGATCAGATGTATGCTTTCACAGGCCAAGCTACCCAAAAGGTTTTGGGATGAGGCTTTGAGGACTGCAGTTGATGTGATCAACTTATCACCATGTACAACCCTAGATGGTGTTGTTGCAGAGCATGTATGGTCAGAGAAAGATGTTTCCTACAGGCATTTGAGAGTATTTGGTTGTCGTGCATTTGCACATGTTCTAGATAATGAGAGGTCCAAGCTGGACGGTAAGTCTAAAGAATATATTTTTCTTGGTTACTCACATGATCATTTTGGTTACAGGCTTTGGGATCCAGAAAAGCAGAAGGTGTTCAGGAGCAGAGATGTGGTCTTCTTTGAGGATCAAACCTTTGAGGATTTGAAGAAGAAGGCACCAGCCAAGACTTCTGCAGAAGGATTAGTAGATTGTGACCTAGTTATTCCTCCAGTATATCAGTGTGATGGGGGAGATGTGCAGGAAAATAGTGTAGAGCCTGATGTTGATTTACCTGTAGGACATGTTGAGCAAGAAGTAGTAGGAGAGCAAGTTCCCACAGAACCTCAGTTGAGAAGATCTTCTAGACAACGTCAACCTTCCAGAAGATACTCTACAGATGAGTATGTGATGCTTACTAATGCAGGTGAACCAAAGAGTTACTAGGAAGCAGTTGAGAGTGAGCAGAAAGAGAAGTTGTTAGTTGCTATGCAGGAAGAGATGGATGCTCTTCAGAAGAACTACACTTATGATTTGGTGCTGCTACCAAATGGAATGAAGGCCTTGAAGAATAAGTGGGTTTTTAGGTTGAAGACTCAAGAATATTGTTCTCAACCAAAGTACAAAGCTAGATTGGTTGTGAAAGGCTTTGGTCAAAAGAAAGGTATTGACTTTGAAGAGATATTTTCTCCTGTTGTTAAAATGTCTTCTATTCGTGTTGCTCTTGGTATTAATGCTAGCCAGGACTTGGAGGTTGAGCAGTTAGATGTGAAGACAACTTTTCTTCATGGTGATTTGGAGGAGAAAATTTATATGGAGCAACCAGAAGGCTTCAAAGTCAAAGGTAAAGATAATTTTGTCTGCAAGTTGAAGAAGAGCTTGTATGGGCTAAAGCAAGCTCCAAGACAGTGGTACAGAAAGTTTGATTCATTTACGATAGAAAATGGATACAAAAGAACGACTTCAGATCATTATGTGTACATCAAATGGTTTGGTGAGGATTTTATTATTCTCTTACTTTATGTTGATGACAAGCTTATTCTTGGGAAAGATATGTCTAAAATTGACAGGTTGAAGAAGGAACTGAGTGAGTCTTTTGCAATGAAGGACATGGGGCCAGCAAAGCAAATACTAGGCATGCAGATTTCTCGTGATAGGAAAAACAAGAAGATTTGGTTGTCACAGGAGAAATACATCGAGAAGGTATTGGAAAGATTTAGCATGAGCAATGCTAAGCCAGTTGGTTCTCCTCTTGCAGGTCACTTTAAGTTGTGCTTAGAACAGAGTCCGTCAAGTGATGAGGAGAAGGAGAAAATGCAAAAGGTTCCTTATGCTTCAGCAGTTGGAAGTTTAATGTATGCAATGGTATGTACGAGGCCAGACATCACATATACAGTGGGTGTTACTAGCAGATTTCTTGCAAATCCAAGCAAAGAGCACTGGGCAGTAGTGAAGTGGATTTTTAGATATCTCAAAGGGAGCTCTAAGGTTTGTTTAAGCTTTGGAGATGGACCACCTGTGTTAATAGGTTACACAGATGCAGATATGGCAAGAGATATAGATACGAGGAAGTCTACTTCAGGTTATGTACTTACTTTTGCAGGGGGAGCTGTGTCATGGCAATCCAGGTTACAAAGGTGTATTGCTCTCTCCACCACAGAAACAGAATATATTACTGCTATAGAGGTATGCAAAGAAATGTTATGGATAAAAGAATTCTTACAAGAATTGGGGCTGAAACAAGAAAATTATATGGTGCATTGTGATAGCCAGAGTGCCATCCATTTGTGTAAGAATCCAATGTTTCATTCCAAGTCAAAGCATATAGATGTCAGATACCACTAGATTCGAAATGTATTTGAAGAGAAGCAGTTGCAGCTTCAGAAAATTCATACAGATGACAACGGAGCAGACATGTTGACAAAGATCTTACCAAAAGAAAGACATGAGATATGCCGATAGTTGGTCGGTATGGCTTCACATTGAGGAGTCATGGGACAACCTCCCTTATAGGCTGAAGGGGGAGGTTGTTGGGCTGATGGCCCATATTCAGCCCATGTGGGCTTTATCAGCCCACAACCCACACCCCCTCTTAACCTAACCCTAATTAAGATTAGGGGGGTGTGGTGGCTGCGTTTTAGAGGCATATTAAAGCTATAAAAAGGCAGCAACGAGGCAGATCTTGGCAGCCACGAGATTCCAAAGAGAAGAAGGAGAACAAGGCAGAAAATGAAGAGAAAGAAAGGGAAGAAGACAAGGACAACGCAGAGAGACTGTTCTCAATCATCTAGCAGTGTTCTCATCTCAGGTTAGATCAAATCTATAGTAGGCTCTTGCTGTGATTACTTGGGAGGTTTTAGATATTGTGGGTAGTGACGTGATCCTTGTATCCCAGTTATTCTCTTGTGGTTGTTGCTAAGGTTTTGGGCAAGAGATTGAGATTTGTACATTCATTATTCTCATAGTGGATTATCTCTAGTTTGCCCCGTGGTTTTTACCCTTCACATTGAAGGGGTTTTTCACGTATATCTTGGTGTTCTGTTTGATTGTTTCCATTTTATTCCGCTGCGTATTTTGGTCTTCTAGTATTTGTTCCTATACAAAGGTTATTCCTGTTTATATCTCCATCATGGTGATCATGAGACAATGATACGAAGAATCGGGAAAAGAGCTATAAGAGTTAAAGTTTGAACCACGCTCACTCCAAGGATGAACAATGAACAACTCAACAATCTTGGTCAACCTTATTGCCTAGATAGTGGTATCAATATAGCAGATGAAGATTATGCTGGGTTAGATGCGAGCCCAAGCTAACCCTCCGACAACCAACAATCAAGCAAAGAATATCGTAGTGAAGGAGAGAGCATTGTCTCCATTCGAGACATGAAACAGTAAAGATGCTATCGAGTAGAACATCGTAGCAAGAATTTGACTGTTTCGAGTCAAGACTCTCACTGACATACTCTCCTATTATGGCTTGATCAATACTGAGGTATTATATGTATGTATAGATCAACTTGATACTTACTTTAATCAGTATGATTACAATAGCAAGGATAAGGTGATTCTTATATTACTAAAGTTGATGGGACACACACGCATATGGTGGAAAGCATATCTTGGATCAACAATAATGAAGACATGTTATGGAAACAATTTAAAATGCTTATATGAGAAGAATTCTACCATATGAGATATCTCTAAAAAAGACTAAGTGACATACTTACATTAAGTATGGGTCCAATTGATGCAAGAGTATACTACTGAGTTTCAATGATAAGTGGTAGCACTTGAAATCTTCTTTGATGATCAATCAATGATGTTGAAATACACATCGAAGCTCTATGTATAAATTCTTATAGAGTTGAGCCTATTTAAAGGATACAATATTTTTATCATTAGGAATATGTTGATAATGATCGAAAGAAAGAATCACATATGCAGTGTGAAGTCCACGAAAAAGGCCAAAGGGAGCCACCATAAGGCCCAAGAGAATTTTGTAAATGATAAAATATCTTTTTCCTTGAAACAAAGTGATATTTTTTATAAATATTATTAAATTATAAGTTACTCTAAAGAAAAGTGTTAGAACATTTACTTGAAACTCCTTCCAAAGAAATGGTTGAAAAACGATCAAAATTGGTGAACGGCGACCACGACCATGGGTGATGGCTCCATTGAACTTTCATTAGTTCCTTGTGAAGATCTGAGTCTATCACCGATGGTTAAACTAGATGTTATAGACTTAAGTCTAACTCTTGGTCTAAAGGTTTGAGAAGAGTTTTTCACCATAAAGATGCAAATGAAGAAAGAAGTTATTGGCCTGATTACACTGGGTGTCAAAAGAACCTCGCCTTGACAAGCTTAGTCAAGAAGCTTGGCCTAGAGATGAAACAACCTCTATTCCCATAGCCCCTTGGATAGCTTCATGATAATATAGAGATGAAGATAAATAAATATTACAGAGATACATTTTATCCTAACAAAGGAATTCATTGACGAGGTGACATATGAGATTGTTTAGCTTGACACATGCTAAGTCATTCTTGGAAGCCCCCTACTTACGAGATTGAGGTGCCATTTACTTTCGTGAAGTCTAGAATTATCAACCCTAAAATGATTGAAGAAAATTTTTTATCACCCTGATTGGTTTGCCAAAGACTTGACATTCATCAACCAGGCATTAAGGATAAGAAACGCATGCCAAAAACTCATCACCCTTACTTCGTCATGCAAGAAATCAAAGCTTTTCTCCAATATGATAAAAGAGAAGGAGAAACCAAAAGAGATAGCAATGAGCTTAAAGCTCTAATAAGATAAAGAAAGCTCTCAAGTTAATGGTGATTAGCATTAAGGAGAACCCCATCAAACCGACATTGACGCTGACCACATCAATGGACTAAAGTAAAACTTCTAACCTATGGATGGAGAGAGAGGAAGCTTTAAAAAAAGATTCATTAGAAATTAAATGATCTAATTACGGGAGCCATGATAAAAGATAATCTCAAAGACACTCAACCAACCAGAATTTCAAACAAGCTCTAGAGCTCACCTAACCAGGCCGAACTCAAGCCAAGTCATCACTCAAGCTTCAAAAGCATAATTCGATCAGCCCAAGTCAGCTCCTGCTCAACAATATATGATCCCAATCTCAATCTGAGTGGGACTCAAATTAGGGCAGTATGCGACCAACTAAGGCAGACACAAGAGAAGTCGACCCTAGTCCTAAAGGGATTAGGACTTCCCATCAACCAACTCTAACCTCCTTATTGTCTTTAAAAGAAAAGGGCTGCAACCCTTGGAAAGTATCTCAAAACCAGTCGGCACTAAGAGCTACTTGTAGTTGAGAGTTAGAGCCAAAGAAAAGCAAAGGAGGTATTATCGAGTTCCTTCCACCCACAGCCCCTTCTTTCTCAAATTTCAACGGTCGAAACCTTGCTTTCATTTAATTGTTGTGAGAAGTCTAGAAGCCTTATTTTTTATTATCCAAATCATAAAAAGATATTTCAACAGTACGAGAGAAGGAAGAGAGAGAAATGGATGAGGAGGTTCTCCTACCAAGAGCATCCAGGTATTGTCTAACATAACTTATATTCTTATATACCTAGTTGAGTCTTTTAATATTCTTTATTCCGTTTCTTTGTTCTTGAGGTATTGTCTAAGATAACTTATATTCTTATACACCTAGTAAAGTCATTTAATATTCTTTATTCTGTTTCTTTGTTCATGTAAGTTTGACGCTTTTGATTTTGAAATAATAAGGTTGTTTCCTTTTGGTTTTTTACTTTATTTCATAGCTAAATCTTTCTCATCCATCAAAACTTTTTATCCGAGAGATGGTATTGGATCGATGGATTTTCAAACCCAAATCTGAATCTCATATGAATCAAATTAAGTTTTTGGGATTAATAATTACCCAATC
>NC_088346.1:33340000-33345000 GCF_036884655.1 Musa acuminata AAA Group | reverse complement strand
CCCGTTTTGATGATGACAACCAATTGATGACGGAGTTTAAACTAGACTCTCCCTATCAATTTACCATATTGAAATAAGGCATCATTCAAATAAATAATGATCTTTTAGTCCAAGTTGAAACTATTTTAATCACATCATATGTAATACATCAAATACAACATCATAATAAAATCATGAGTATTGCATGCATCATTCTAAAACATAATGTATATTTTTAAAATCATCATTGCATGCATGATCATCATATATAATTTTAAATTATCATTTTAGGTATAATATGTATGATTATCATTATACCTTCTCCCCCTTTGTCATTAACAAAAAGGAGAAGTGCAACTAGCAAATTTTAAAGATATGCAAGTTTTACAATATACAAGCTAGCAATAATTTTGAGTTGTGTAAATTTATAAATTTTATTTTTTGAGATAGGCAAGATAGCACTTTTGCTTTTCTTGAGATTGCAAGCTAGCAATTCTTAGTGATGTTCAAGATAGCAAGTTCTTTCTTCTCTTTTGAGAAGTGCATCTAGCAATTTTGCTTCATAACAAGTTTTTCTCCTTGTAATTTGTAAGCTAGCAAATTTAGCAAGTTTTACATCATTTTAGAACATGCAAGCTAGCAAATTTTATCTCCCCCTTTGTTATTGTTAAAAAGTAGGGAAGAATACAATTTTGTAATTCTTTTTCCCTTTACAACTATTTTCAAAGCATGACAAAGATAAATAACAAATTTACATCAATATTCCAATCATTATTCCAATCATCAAAAATGAAAGATCAAGTCATGATTTTTGATATATCTCTTCTTTTGTATATAGAAGGAATAATAAAGAAATGATCTTGATTCAAAAAGAAGATTTAAACCTAAAAATCGAGAAATCAAGATCATGATCCGAAAAATATATAAGAAGAATTTATGCATTTGGAAGATCTAACATGTCTAAGTTTATCATTCAAGCTAACAAATTTGGTTCACTTGAGATGCTAGCTATTTTCTTTTCCCATTTTGTCATTGTAAACAAGAAAAAAAAAGGGAAGAACATATTGGTGTAAATGTTCAAGGCATCACAAAAAATTAATTTGGTGATGAGATATACAATTTATGAATACAAAGGAATATCATTCTTAAATCATGACATGAAAGGTATTAATATCAAATCATGAATGCCACAAGACTTGATTTATTTCAACAAATGTTTTTATATAAATGGCAAAAAGAAACATAGGATATCAAATGATATAATATCTTGATTCATGCATAAGAAATCTCAAGTTATAAATCTCAAAAAATCAAGATAAAGCTCATTCAAATTCAAATCATCAAATCAAAATCATTTTCATGAGATTCATAAAAAAGACGGATAGATTCATTAATCTCTCCTTTTTTTTTCATCAATGATTCAATTATATTATGAGATATACAAATAATAATTATAAAGGAGTCATATAAAAATCATGACATGAAGGATATTAATATGAAAGATCAATTTGTGAATGATTCATCTTGACAAATCTTCCTTTTAGTAAATAACGAATAAAATCATAGGAGATCAAATAAGATATCTTGATTCAAATAAATATCAAATTATTAATATCAAGAATCAATATTAGTTTGGATAAATCTTCTCTTAAACTAGTAAATCATACGTGAATCAAGAAAAAATATTTAATATAAAATACATCTCAAGTCACAAACATCGATAAATGATTCAATTGGATATATCATCTCATCATTAAAACGAATTATATAAAAAGAAATCCAAAATCATCATCAAAAATATTTTTCAGAAAATTCAATGAAAGCAATGTAGATAGATTCCTATAAGATTAAAGAGAGCTCAAGTTCTTTTAGTTCTAAATTTTTTGATTGATTTCATATTCAAGTCTTTCATACAAAGGTCATGCTTCATTATTTATAATTGAAAAACAATACAAAAATCATAGAAATCATCAAGCTCAATAAACTATAGATTACCTAAAAATAATCATTACTTCAAATCACCATGCATAATTATAAAATCATTAAGCATGATACTAAGACTTTTTAACATTTTTATTATATCATTACATCATTATGCCCCATTAAATCATCAAGCATGATTTCATTAAATATTTTTAATCAAAATTATTTTATTTGTTATAGTAATGCATTTTTATTTTTAAGTGAATCTAACTTTTCATGCTTAGTGTTAGGAGTTAACATACTGTCATGATTAATTTTTTAATTTTTTGAAAACACTAGAAAGAAAAGCATGATCCCCTTTTATTTAAATTTTACTAACTAATTTAAAAATAACTCATGAAAAGTATTAAGAAATTTTAAAATAAACTAAGGGGGTTTTGGGTGAGTCATTTACCTCATCGTCGAGAGCTGTTAAGGTATAGTTTGCCATATTGCCTTTGTCGATTTGTTCTTCATCTTCGAATGAACTCGATTCGTCCTTTGACAACTTCTTCTTTAGTTTTATATAGTCATCTTTGGCGTGACTCGGCTTCTTGCATTCATAGCAAGTAGTTGTATTTTTTTTAAGTTTGTTTTTATTCTTTGATTCTTATTTTAAGAACTTTTTTAGCTTTATTATGAGAAGTTCAAGTTCATCATCACTTGAGCTTTTGCTTGAGTGATCTACTTTTATTCTAAGTGCAAAATCCTTCATGTTCTTTGAAAGGTTATTCTCAAGTTCGTCATATGCCACATAAGTCATTTCGTAGGTCATCAAAGACCTGATAAGTTTTTCGAGAGGGAAAGTATTCAAATCCTTGGCCTTTTGAATGACTGTTACTTTAGGATCCCAATTTTTAGAAAGAGATCATAAAACTTTATTAACAAGTTCAAGATTCAAAAAATATTTGCCAAGAACGTTTAAGTCATTGACGATATCCGTTAAATGGGTATACATGTCAATAATGGTTTCACTTAGCTTCATTCGAAATAGTTCAAAATCATGGATTAAAAGATTGGCTTTAGACTCTTTAACTCTATTCGTGCCTTCATGTGTGATTTCGAGTGTATGCCAAATATTAAAAGTTGTTTCACAAACAGACACTCGATTGAACTCATTTTTATCTAAAGTACAAAACAAGATATTCATAGCCTTGACATTTAAAGAGAAAGTCTTCTTCTCTAACGCATTCCAATCATTCATTGAAAAGGAAGACTTTTGAAAGCCATTTTCCATAATGTTCCATAAATTTAAATCAATATGAAGCAAGAAAACTCTCATTCGAGTTTTCCAATATGTAAAGTTTATCCCATTGAACATAGAAGGACGAATAATAGAAAATCTCTCTTGAAAGCCGAAAAGAGCCATTTCTCTTAGGTGTTAAACCAAATGAGAAAACTATGGCTCTAATACCAACTGTTAGGATCGAGTCAGCACTAAGAAGGGGGGGGGGGTGTGAATTAGTACAACGGATAAAAATATTAGTTTTGAAAATCTTTCGTTTGATTAAAACTGATTTCGACGAAAATCGTTTCGGAGATATATTAACTTGAAATCATTTTCGTAAGGTAGTGAGAGCAGTAAGCAAGTAAGGCAGTTTGCAGAAGGAAAAATAGCAAGAAAAGAAATATAAACCAAGTTTTATAATGGTTCGGTCGTCGTGACCTACATCTACACCCAATTCTTCTTCTGTCGAGGCCACCGGCATATACTAATGGTCTTCTTTCAATAGGTAAAGACCAACCACCTCCTTACAACTCTATTCTCCTTTTGAAAGGCTTAGGAGATAACCTTTTCATCTCTCTTTTAGACTTAGACGTCTCTTCTCCCTTTAGAAGAACTTTCTAAATACTAGGAAAAAGGGACTCTACTCTTTAAGAGAAATTATAATTTTTACTCAAGGATTCTTTCCCCCTTTTAAACTCACTTTCTTACTATACCAAGCAGGAAAGAGTCAGATATTTATAGGCCCTAAATGGATTCAAATTTGGAGCCTAAAATTTAAATCCCCAAGATTTCAAGGTACGGGCGGTACCATAGCTTGCACTAAGCGGTACCATCGCCTGCAGCCTGACACTAGGCTGTACCACCACCCAATCTAGCGGTACCATTGCCTGACACATTATCACTGGGCGTTACCATCGCCCAGTCTAGCAGTACCATCGCCTGACACACTGTCACTAGGCAGTACCACCACCTAACAGCCTCGGAGATCGAGTTTTTTGAGTTTTCCAACTCACAGGCGGTGCCATCACCTGTTCTAGTGACCCAACTTTTGGGTTATTGAATGGGCCTCCCAATGAGCCCAAATCAATCTCGATTAAGGCCTAATTAGCCCCTAATTGAGTTAATATGATTACACCAAAATCTAACTCAAGTAGCCCCCTAAACTACTTCGATCTTAGACAAATGCTTACAAAGCATGAATCATTGGTTTATCTAGTGCTCGTCTGATCCTTCGGCGCATCATCCTCTCCTTCGGCGTATTGCCCAATCATCATGTTGACCCTTGCAACTTTCGACCTCCTTGGCGCAATGTCCGATCCTTCGGCCCAATATCCGAATTTATAGCATGAGCCTTCTACCGATACATCGACCGATCCTCTGGCCGACATCCAATCTTCTGACATGTTCACTCCGGCCCAATGTCTGATTCCTCATGCTTTAATCAATTTACCTCTCCTTGATCAAAGCTAGTCATGCATTACTCAAAACACAAATTAGATCACAAACTCATCAATTGATTTCATCATCAAAATATGATATTTAATAACTTGTAATGTGAACCCCATAGAAAAGGCCAACAGGAGAAACCCGAAGGCGTAAGAGAATTACAAGGATAGTGAAACTTCCTTTTGCTTGAAACAAAGTGATCTTTTTTGTGAATATTATAAAATTATAAGTTACTCTAAAAAAAAGTGTTAGAAGATTCACTTCGAACCCTTCCTAAAGAAATGGTTGAAGAACAATTAAAGTCGTCGAACCATGACCATGACAATGGGCAATGACTCCATCAAAATTTTATTTTTTATTTTTATATCGTTCCAAGTCTATTGTT